>NC_066893.1:26371298-26401298 GCF_022985175.1 Labeo rohita
TATATATATAATAAATTGTAAATAAATACATGCAATTACAAATGAAATATTTTTATTTTTTATTGATTTTTTTATTTAAATTCTCTCTATATAATAAATAATAATAATTTAATAAATATATAAATGTGTGTGTAAATGTATTTTATATACAAGTCATAAAATTAAAATTTTAAACATTTAATGATTATTTATTTATTTAAATGAAATAATAAAGTAAATTCAAATTAAATATTTTTATAAATATAATACATATATATTTACTTTAAAAATGTGTGTGTGTGTTTATTTTATATACGACTGTCAATATGACTGTATAGTCTGCCTGTTTTCTTTTTCTATTTTTTCCTTATCCAGGACTATGCCACAACAAATCTTTCCGAAATTGGAAAAAAAAAAAGATGGGAAAGAAAAATAAACACAGGATATTGCTGTTTTTGCAGCGTCGTTCCGTTTAGGGAGTCAGATGCCACGCTCTCCATCTTTTGTATTTAAGCAGGGTCACACTGAATGACATACCGGCGTGTTTATTTAGTTTGAGCTTGACCTCTGACCCCCCGTCATTCCCATCAGCCCCTTATTAGTGAACATTAAAATGTTTGGGTTCTGATTTTGTTGTAATTGCATGTCAAATGATTTCACTCTCCAGCAGCATTGGCCCAGCATTAGTGTTTTTAGTTGCGTTTGAAATTTGTTTTGATGAGGGTTTGTTGTTTTGATTGGGTTTTTTTAGTACGTAATGCTGTAAAATCGGTGTAATGTGAAGGTAATTGTAGGCTAATTGGAGGGAATGAATAAATAAATGTAAATATTAGTATAAACACTGAGAGCAGATGGAATTACTGTTATCTTAAATTAACTCTGCGTTTATTCTGCCAGCGGTTCTCAACTGCTGGGTTACAACATACCAAAATGGTGAATGAAACGTATAAAACTGCTTAGTTTGACTGTAATGGGTTTTATGCTGGGAATTATTCCAAAAATATTGGGCAGATCATGGTAATAACAATCGTCATCTTCATTTATTCTAATGATATGTATATATAACATTCCTAAAAAATAAATACATTTGCAGTGTGTAAGATCAAACATGCTCTGTTAAAATGAATCAGTTCATATGAATCAAGCCGTTCAAAACAGTAATTCACAGATTCACTTTACCTAAGAAGCAAAATGCACAAAATAGTAAGAATATGTTGAATTGTGTTTATTTTTCTTACCTTATTGTTATTTTTTCTTGTTTTAAGCAAAAATCTCTTTTGAGGGGGGCTAAAAATAGGAAAAACTATTTTCCAGAGGAAAACACACATACACGCAAAACCATTCATTTCTATCATTTTAGTTTTTCTTTTTTCCCATAATTGCTTTTATTAATATATACTCTAATTATGTAGAATATATAGTATTACAATTATAATGTAATACTATTATTATTATTGTTAATATTTATATAAATATTATATTAATTATAAATATAAATAATTATAAATATTAAAAATTATATGATATATTATATGATCTATTATATTATTAATTTTGTTGTATATTCAATTATTATTATTATTATTGTTTACTTATTATTTATTTAATTATTATTATTATCATTATTATTTATCTCTATAAATATTTTCTTTCCATTAAAAATGATTTTAATAATAATAATAATAATAATTATTATTATTATTATTATTATTATTCATATATACTTGAATTATTTTTTTTTAAGTTATACATCTATCTATCTGTCTATCTATAACATTATTATTAATTATTATTATTTCATTATTTATAATTATTATTATTATTATTATTGATATATATTTGAATTATTTTTTAAAAAGTTATATTTATTTATCTATCTATCAATCTGTCTATATATATATATATATATACTCTTTCCATTAAATATTTAAATATTTAATTATATATTATATTACATTATATTACATTATATTATATTATACTATATTATATTATATAAAATGAAAGCATGAAGAAGAATGAAGAAGCTTGTGTGTGGTTTTTAAAGCTGACTCACTGCTGACGGTAAGACAGTCAGAAATGTTATAATAAATAATCTTCAAGTTTCTCTCTCAAAGTCCCACAGAACTAAATGTCCTGGTCTCATTTTAGAGGTTTTTCTCTCTTCTCTGTTGCACCTGTACAAATATCAGGCACGTCTTTCTGCTGGCTTCAGTTTCCCAGTGTGCGTCTGTAATGAAAACACCTGAGCGCTGTGTTTATCTGCTCTGGCTCCGGCTTCAGGTGGTCTGGTCCCGATCCTCTGATGTGGTTTTGTTTGGGTGGGGACGGGAGAAAGACAGCGTCAGTGTTTTAGCGGGACGTGAGCGTTGGTGAAATTAGATTATGAGGGTATGATGACTGCTGGGATTGAAACACACCTCAGAGACACACAGACGCTCTGTTTGCGTTTCTCTTTATCTGTCTTCTGACATTGGCAAAAACACACACTGGCTTTCTGTTTTCCTTTCCTCAGCCACACACACACACACACACACACACTTTCTTTGATGAGCAGGACACACCTGTGTGGATGAAGCTGTCTTTGTGCATTCAGTGGCAGGGGGCGGGGCATTGTGATATGTGGGCGGGGCTGGAGGCGGAGCTTAACTACATTCACATGCTTATGGTGTGTTGTGATTTACATGTTAGCATGGTGGTTACTGCATACTGTGCAAATATTGCCTTGTTATTCTAAATATAAAATATTGATATTATTTGTATTTTTGTGTTTATTATAATATATAATTTTTTCTTTATATTTGCAATTTTTTCTGCTGTTTGAGCTTGTCATATAAGTGTTTGGCTACCTCTACATTTTTGTGTTTAATGTTATATTTAATATTATATTGTACTTTTTATTATTTTACATTTAAATTTTTTTAAACACAAATTCTACATCTGTTTGATCTAAGTAATGCCATGAAAAAGCATCTTTGGCAGAAAAAAATTAGTTAGCTACCTATATATATATGTTTAATGTTTATATGTAATATTATATTTTTATTATTTTATGCAATTTAAAAAAAAAACCCTTTATATCTTAATAATGTCATTAAAAAAACGTTGACAGTAAAAAGTAGTTGGCTACCACTTTATGTTTAAAGTTTAATATTTAATATAAAATAGATTTTTATTATTTTCATATTTACCTTTTTTACAATATTTCTTTCTACCGTTTGATCTTAGTAATATTATCTCTATAAAAATTTTTTTTCCATTAATAATAATAATTATTATTATTAATAATATATACTTTAATTATTTAATTATTTTACTCATGTTTGATGTAGTTTAATATATGTACATATTTGTTTAATGTTGATATTTTTAATAGTCATATGTAATATTGAATACTTAAAAAAAAATATTTTGTTTACCTTTTTTTTTACTTTTTTCTACCATTTGAATATCATGAAAAATGTATTTTGCAGTTAGCTAACTCTGCATATTTATGTTGAATATTTACATTAATATTTTTCATATTTATAAACAATAACATTATATATATATATATATATTTTTTTTTTTTTTTTATATATTTTTATAAATTTTACTCCTGTTTGATCTAGTTGGATAACTCTACATAGTTATGTTTAATATTTACACACACATATACATATATATTAATTTTATATTATATATTAAGTTGTTATTGTTGTTATTATTTATCTCTATAAATATCTTTTTTCCATTAAAAATTATTATTATTATTTTTAATATATACTTTAATTATTTAATTATTTTACTCATGTTTGATGTAGTTCAGTATCTGTACATATTTATGTTTAATATTTATATTATATTTATATTAGATATATTCATATCTAATATTGTATGTATGCTTTTTAAAATAATTTTGTTTACCTTTTTTTTTTTTTTTTTTTTTTTTAACTTTTTTTTCTCCATACCATCTGATCATAGTAATATTATGAAAAATGTCTTTGATAGTTAAAAGTAGTTGGCTAACTCTGCATATTTACATTTAATATTTACATTAATATTTTTCATATTTATAAACAATAACATTATTTTTTTTTCATTAGTTTATATTTACATTTCATGTACATTACATTTCATATCATATATTTTACTCCTGTTTGATCTAGTTAGATAACTCTACATAGTTATGTTTAATATTTACACACACACACACACACGTGTATTATATATGAAATAATTATTATTATTATAATTATTATTTAATTATTATTCTTTATAATTTTTTTTTCTATAAATATATTTTTCCCATTAAAAAATTCTATTATTATTATTATTATTATTATTATTATTAATATATACTTTGATTATTTAATTAATTATTTTACTCATGTTTACTAATAGGCTGTCTACTTTTTCGGCAAATGTATCCTGGTCATCCTCAGGAATATGTACTGGCAAAAAAATAGAAACATGTTATTTGGTCATTGGTTGATGCTTTCAGCTGCTAAATATGATTGCAGCACCATTTTTAGAGGCATCCTGCAGAAATCAGAGCAGAAGTAAGTATCCAGATTGCGCCTGGGTCTAATCAGCCAGTTATTCCATGCATACAGAAGATTTTCATAGCGTGCATGCTGCATACTACTGGAATACAGTGAGTCCATTCCGTCATTGTCCTGTAAAGCAGCCAGCCTGAAACACGGCTCTTATCTGCTGGAGCTCGCCTCGCTTCATCAGATCTGGGCAGCATCTCGAGCCTAACGCTCGCACACCGCTGAGAGGCTTAACGTCTTGTTTATGTGGCATTTTGAGCCTGCGAGATGTTTTTTGTGCTTCAGAGCCTGCATATTTATTGCAGATGTGGCTGTAATACTGTTTCCGAGCAGAGTTTACGGTTGTGTTCAGGGGAATTGATGCTTCATTACACTAAGTGTTTGCAGTCGGTTGCTGTGTTTGTCCGGAGTCGAAGACATCTGAGGCCTTATAAGGAACTCGAAATGATAGAAAAGGAGTTAATCCGATTAGCAATAATCTACTCAAGGATTTTTGCTGGTGTGTTTAAGAGAGACCTGGATCACAAGGCCTGAATTAAATTGTAGTATTTTTAAATTAAGGTATTTTTAAATAAAAAAATAAATATTATATTATATTATATTATATTATATTATATTATATTATATTGTATATGAGTCAAAAATTCAATATTATATTGTTTTATATTATATTATATTATAATGCAGCAATACTAATTGTAATTTCAGGTTTCTTTTTATAAATATAATTATTTTGCATTATTATTATTATTATTATTATTATTATTATTATTATTATTATTATTATTATTATTATTATTGTTGTTGTTGTTGTTGTTGTTGTTGTTGTTGTTGTTGTTTTAGTTTTTTGGGGGGCAGTCTGATTGAGTCAATGAAAAAAGTAGTAGTAGTAGTAGTAGAAATTTATTATTATATTATAAATTATTATTATTATTATTATTATTATTATTATTATTATTATTATTATTATTATTATTATTATTATAAATTGTTCTATTTTTATTATTTTTACTTATAAGTTTCAGCCAAAATAAGTAAACACATTATATTATATTATATTATATTATATTATATTATATTATATTATATTATATTATATTATATTATATTATATTAGTCAAGAATTCTATATTTTACTTATTATATTATTATAATAAATTATATAAACAATTTCAGCTAAATGATTTTGGTGTTTTGATGTCTTCTTTGACAATTTTTTAATGAATTATTTTACTCATGTTTGATGTAATTCAATATTTGTAAATATCTATGTTTAATATTTATATTTTTAATATTCCTATATAACGTTGTATACTTAAAATATTGTATACTTGTTATTATATTATAAATTATTATTATTATCCTTATTGTTATTATTATTATTATTATTAATAATAATAATAATAATATTAAACATAATAATAATAATAATAATAATAATAATAATATTTTTCTATTTTTTTCATTTTTATTTATACGTTTTTTATGTATAAGTTTCAGCCAAAATAAGTAAACAATTATATTATATTATATTATATTATATTATATTATATTATATTATATTATATTATATTATATTATGTTATATTGTATTATATTATATTATATTATATTATATTATATTATATTATACTTATAATAAATTATATAAACAATTTCAGCTAAATCATGCTTATTCATTTGACATGATTTTGGTGCTTTGATGTCTTCTTTGATTACTTTGAAAATAATATATTGCTACTTTATATTGTAAATTATATTTTTGTATTTTTTTGTTATTGGAATCAATTGGAAATTATAATAGATAAATACAAATAAATAAATAAACAGATAAATATCGAAATATCCATTTAAGAATAAAATTAAATTTTGCATTTTAAACATATTAAAAAAAGGTTTTTAGCTCCTATATTATTCTATTGCGTATAACCAAAAATACATTTTTATGATGATTTAATAATCATTAAAATATTATAAATAAATAATTATATATATATATATATATATATATATATATATATATATATTATGTAGTACTATAATATTATTACTATTAGTAGTAGTAGTAGTAGTAGTAGTATTATAATAAATGTGTGTTTTAAATATATTATTTGTATGTTTCAAAAATATATAATATAATAATAACAACAACAACAACAATAATAAACATTATTTATCATTTCTTATTAAATTATTTCTTATTTATTTATTATTATTATATATAGTATTATTAATTTGTGTGTACATGTTTCAGAATTATTTTTGCCATATGGGATGTTGCATCGACTGTTGTGTAATTTGTGTTTGAAGTTATTTCTGATGATTTATTATGATACCCCACAGTTTCTACACTAAGTTTCCTCTAGCCATCGTATCTTCAAACTATCTGTGACTGAAAGAAGACAGACGTCTGGAGGCGTGTGGATGGTTCGGGGCGGCTCTGCTCTGTTCAGAGTCTACGACCGGATTCTGCTTTAGTGTTTTTGCCACTCATAACCAGAGCCATACCACCCTCATTAAGCCTTTCCCAGGGGTCTCGGCTCTAAGTGCCACTAATAATTCTTCCAATAAGTCTGGCTGGGTGATGAAAGTCAGCCCTTTCTCACCACCACGTGTATACGAGCAGGAACGCGGGCCGAGCCGAGGTGCTGTTTGGAGGTAAATTCAGCCGTCTGGAGCAAAAGAAGCGCTTCGGTGCTGTAATGTGTGAAATGTGATGTGATGTTACTGGACGGGCTTTGATCTCTGCGTTTGTGGGTCAGAAATGCAAGCTGTTTCACTCTCATCTTTTCTCTTTTCAGCTCAGTTCTCGTTTTCTTGGTTCTCCTAGTAAACAGTGGACAGGTTGTAGGTTGATGCAGCTCTCATCATTGTGCCTTTCTGGTGCTTTCTGACAGTGCAGTTACCTCAAGTCATTTTCAGGAAGAATTTGCTAATGAAACTGATGTGAGCAACAGAGACAACTGACTTATTTGACTGTTGCAATATTTATTTATTTGTTTGTTTGTTTTTGTTTGTTTGTGTCATGTATTTAATTATAAACACGTATTGATTTGTTTATTTATAGTCATATTTATTCTAAACATATAAATTTATTTATTATAGTCATGTATTTAATTATTATAAATTTTATGTGTATTTATATTATATTTATATTTATTTATATTTGTTTATTTATAGTCATATATTTATTATGTACATTTATTTATTTATTTATTTAACCTACTTATATATTTACATACATACACACACACACGTTTAATAATTCAATTATTTGTTTTAGTCACGTATTTAATTATTATAAACATATTAATTAGTTATTAATTAATTTATTATAGTAATTTATTTAATTATTGTAAATTGTTGTATTTATTTATTTACTGTGGTCATGTATTTAATTATTATAAACATTAATGACTGAAAAAAGTCATGAAATTGATTATTAAAGCATATTCATGATTTATTTCTTAAGTAATACAGTTTATAATTATGAACGTACTTATTTATTTATTTAATATAGTCATGCATTTAATTATTTATAACCATACTATTTATTTATTTATTATAGTCATGTCTTTAAATATTATAACCATATTAATGATTTGTTCATTTTATTTATTTCTTTATTATTGTCATATATTTAATTATTAAAAGCATAATAATGATTTATTTATTATGGTCATATATTGAATAATTACAAACAATTATTTGTTTGTTTATTTAATATAGTTAAGTAT
Source organism: Labeo rohita (assembly GCF_022985175.1). Lineage (NCBI taxonomy): Eukaryota > Metazoa > Chordata > Actinopteri > Cypriniformes > Cyprinidae > Labeo > Labeo rohita. The sequence continues at coordinate 26,379,550 of NC_066893.1, forward strand.
GTAATTATTATAACTATATTAATTAATTAATTAATTATAGTCATACATTTAATTATTATAAACATACTAATGATTTATTTATTTTACTTATCAAATAATGATTATTTATTTATTTAGTTTTTTATTATGCTTGTAGTTAGTATAAGCATAATGATTTATTTATTTAGTTATGTATGCATGTATTTATTTATTTTACTTACTATCAAATAATTTAGTTATTTAATTTTTGTCTTTTGTTTATTATTATTAATTATTATTATTATTATTATTCGGTTTATTCATAAAATATTCATTTAAAAAAATCAGTCACTTATTTATAATTGCGTTAATTAATTATAATTTATATATTTATTTATTTACTTATCAGTAGTTATATAATATAATTATTTATGTATTAGAAACATAAGTCACTTATTTATTATTATGTTTATTAATTAATTTTAAAGCAGTCATATTTTTTATTTAATTATTATTTATTTTACTTATTATAAAATAATATTCATTTATTTATTTAAAAATGTAAGCCATTTATTAGTCATATTTTACTCATTATAAAATAATAATCATGTATTTATTTTAAAAATAAGTCTTTGATTTATTATTACATTATGTATTTATTCATTTGTTTATTTTACTTATTATTTTATAATAATATTTCATTTTACTTTATTATTATTTCTTGTTTTGTTTGTTTATTGGTCATTTATATTATTATTTCGTGTTTTGTTTGTTTATTGGTCATTTATTTACTATAAATAGCCATTTATTTATTTTTAAATATAAGTGATTTGTTTATTATGAGAGCAAGCCATTTATTTTTTATAAAAGGAGTAGTTGATTTATTTATTTATTTATTCATTTATTCTAAATAATACATTTGTTTTAGAGGTTGGTAGAGGACGGCCCTCAAAAATCTGGCCCCTTTGCAGAAAAAGTCAGCGTAACAGATTCTGACTGTAGATCAACACCCTGAATGTGAAGCTCAGGAAGTGACCAGTGCATCAGTGCACTTCCTGTGTGCCTTTCCAGACGCCTTTGATCACACGGAGAGACGAGACACAACAAACTGATAGAGCAGCGACTATGATGTTCACGAAACAAACACGCACACGGGAATGGAGCTCAGCTCAGTGTTATCGTACACAATTATCACATACAGCGTCCTGTAAGAAAAGACAAAGCAAAGATAAGAACCAAATCCTGTGAAGATTGTGGAATCGGCTCCGACAATAAAGCCGTTGATTTACTGCGCGTAACAGATAAGGATGATGACAGTTTCATTGAGTATATTTAATAGCTCTGTTATTTTCCCTCATCAGGACCTGGGAGTGTAGGACTCTATCATTTTTATAATGTGAAAAACATGGACGGAATCTAGTCATAAGAATGGAATTTACAGTACAATTTGGAATTTGGAAATTTGGAATTAGAAATTTTGAATGAATATATCAAAAGTAGCTCTGCAATAATTAACTTTTAAATAAACTTTAGTTGTTTTATTTTAAATAATGCACTATTTTTTTGGTTTGTAACAATTTATAACTTTTAGTAAATTGTTGTTCAATTCAGTTAATTTGGCATGCATTTTAATTAACATGCATTTTGTTTGAAATTCATTTTGGGAACATTCTTTAGGGTAGAAAAATGCATTTAAAAAAAAAGAAATAAAGTATAAATTTTAGAAAAATGAATATGGACAAAATTTTGGAAAAAATAAATTAGCATTTGGGGGAAAATGTATTTAATTATTATTTATTTGACTGTTTATGAAATAATATTCATTTATTTATTTTAAAATAAAAGCCTTGTGTTTATTATAAAATAATAATTAAAATAAAAAAAGTTATTTATTAGTATGGCAATAGTCATATTTTGCTCATTATAAAATAATCATTTTTTTATCAAGTAATTAATTTATTAGTACATTATGTAATCATTTATTTATTTTAATATTTTAAAATAATAATTATTATTCATTCATAAGTCGTTTGTTTGTTTGTTTATTTATCAATTATTTATTTACTATAAATAGTCATTTATTTATTTTTAAATATGTTAAAGATGTTATTATATTATTAGTTTATTATGAAAAAATATATAAAATAGATTTTATTATACAACAACAACAATAATAATAACAATAATATTTTTAAATGTAAGTAATTCCTTTGGCAATGTATTTTAAGGGAATGTCTTTAGAAAAAAATGCATAAATAAATTTAAAAAAAAAAAGAATAAAATAAAGTATAAAATTCAGAAAAATGAATACGGGCAAAATTGTATTTTATTGTACAACAACAACAATAATAATAATAGTTATTGTTTATCTATTAATCATTTGTTTAGTATAAATAGGCATTTATTTATTTTTAAATGTAAGTAAGTACTTTGATGTAAAAATGTAAATAAGTAATTTATTACATCATTATCATCATTATATGAACACGCCATTTATTTATTTATGTTTAATAAAAGGAGTGGTTTATTTATTTATTTATTCAGTATTTACCTCAAACCAATGAAATAGTATCTATGAACATGTTGTTTTTATTAAATTATAATGTTAAATCAATTGTTGTTCAGTTGTAGAAGTTCTGTGATTTTGGTTAATTTGGCATGCTTTTTGATAACTAAAATTTTATTTAACATGGAAAAAAATGTATCAGTAAATAAACAAGTGAATAAAATAAAGTATATCATTCAGAAAAATGAACAGACATAACGGACAAAATTTGGGGAATTTGGGAAGAAAAAGATTTAATTGTTATTGAATGTACTTATTATAAAATAATATTTATTTAATTATTTAATTAAAAATATAAGCCATTATATATCATAATTATAATACTAGGTATTTATTGGTACAGCAATAGTCATTTTGCTTGTTATAAAATAATAATCATGTATTTATTTAAAAAAAAAATAAGTCACTTTATTTATTTGTTTATTTATTAATCATTTATCAACTATAAATAATCATTTATATAAATTATTATTGTATTATATAAATGATAATCACTTATTTATTATAAACAAAAAAATCAGAAAAATGAATACAGACAAAATTTGGGAAAGAAATAAAAAGAATTTGTGGAAACACAAAAACAATTTCTTAGGGCCCTTAAGGAATGCTTTCATTTGGAGGAAATGTGCAATAATTAACAACATCGATTAAAGAAGATGTATAATCGATACGACAAACTCTCTTTCCAAATAAAAGTTAAAGTTGCGTGACTTAAAGACTATGTGAACTTCAAAACACGCCACTCAAGTCTAGCACGTTTTAGCAAAGTCATTAACGATCAAGAAAATCCAGCCCAGAGACTCTCTGAGTCATCGTGAGATCAAAACGTCTAAAAATAAATGCTCATGAGGTCATCTCTGGCCAGCGCTGACATCATTTCCTCCGTATAGATCTTATTAGCTGGCCTGTTAAATCAGGGTTCATCCGGCGAATGAGAACAAAAACAAAGGATCAGAAGGATGGTGTTTGTTTTTGCTAGGTGCAGTATGTAACGCACACACTTTTACATGTTTCCATCTGTCTGGTGACATTTAATGCATGTTCAGTTTCCAGCGTCAGGCCTCAGATAAACATGAACATTCGATTTTAACCCTGTAAAGCCATATGTAATAAAAGAAAATCATAGGTTTTCTTTTACTTTATTTATCCACTTCAAATGTTGACTACTGTATATATAAAACAAAGTAGTAATAGTCTTTTTTTATTTTTTGTCTAATAGATTTTTTTATTATTATTATTTAAAAAATTGATCAAACAAAATAGTTAAAAACTTGTTTTTAATTTCATTGGTTAGCAGGATGGTAATAATAATAATAATAATAATAAATATATTTTTTAAAATTCTGTTGTCAGTGTAGGAGTTTTTAAAATTGGTTATCAGGATGATAATAATAATAATAGTAGTAATAATAAATATTTTATAAATGTCAAATAAAAAAAAATATTAAATTTTTTTTTTTTTTCAAAAATGTTTTTTTTTTAAATTTAATTGGATATCAGTATAATAATAATAACAATAATAATAAATATCCCAAAATCTCTCAATATAAGATAACAATAATAATAAATATTTCATAAATTCTATTATCAGTGTAACAGTTAAATTTTTAATTTGTGTTTTAATTTAATAGGTTATCAGGATAATAATAACAACAACAACAACAACAATAATAATAATAATAATAAAATTAATAATAATAATACATATTTCATAAATGCTATAATCAGTGTAACTGTTTATTTTTACATTTTTTATTAAATTGGTTATCAGGTTAATACTACTACTACTAATAATAATTACAGTAATAATAATAAATATTTTATAAATGCTATAATCACTATAACAGTTTTTTTTTTTTTTTTTTCAAATTGGATAAAGATAAATATCCAAAAATCTGTCAATATAAGATAACAATAATAATAAATATTTATATTATCAGTGTAACAGTTGAATTTTTTATTCGTTTTTAATTTAATCAGGATAATAATAATAATAATAATAATAATAATAATAATAATAATAATATAATTATTAGTAATAATAATAATACACATTTCATAAATGCTATAATCAGTGTAACAGTTTATTTTTTCACATTTTTTATTAAATTGGTTATCAGGTTAATAATAACAACAACAACAATAATAATAATAATAATAATAATAATAATAATAATAATAATATAATTATTAGTAATAATAATAATACACATTTCATAAATGCTATAATCAGTGTAACAGTTTATTTTTTCACATTTTTTATTAAATTGGTTATCAGGTTAATAATAACAACAACAACAATAATAATAATAATAATAATAATAATAATAATATAATTATTAGTAATAATAATAATACACATTTCATAAATGCTATAATCAGTGTAACAGTTTATTTTTTCACATTTTTTATTAAATTGGTTATCAGGTTAATAATAACAACAACAATAATAATAATAATAATAATAATAATAATAACAAAATATATTTTGGTTATCAGGATGATGATGTTGATAATAATAATAATAATAAATATGATACAAATTTTATTATCATCATAAAAATTGCATGAGAAGTTATAGAAAAGTATGTAGGAAAAAATTATTATTGTTATTGTTATTATTATTAAAAATAATATATTCATTCTGAAAATAATTCACTTATTGTAAAAGGGAAAAAAATATTATTAGTGTTATTATTATAATTTTTATTATTATTAATTTATTCATTCTGAAAAGAAGTCATTTATTGTAAAATAATAAAAAAAATAATAATTATTATTATTATTATTTTATTATTAATAATTTATTCATTCTGAAAATAAGTCATTTATTGTAAAAGAAAAAAATAAATAAATAATAATAATAATAATTATTATTATTATTATTATTTTATTATTAATAATTTATTCATTCTGAAAATAAGTCATTTATTGTAAAAGAAAAAAGTTATTAATTATGATGACCAATTAAATTTAAATGTAAAAATTAAATTATATTTATACTATTAAATTATATATATAATATTATACACACACATTTTAAATTTATTGTCATAATAATAATGCATATAATGCAATAATAATTTTTTCTTTTACAGTTAATGAGTTATTTTCATAATGAATAAATAATTTTTTATATATGGGATTTATAGAAATGAATGCACATGAGTCCAGCGGGCCGTCCTGCGTCAGAGTGTTTTCTAAAAGATTGTCAACCATTTGCAGGTCTAAATTAACAGCTCTTCAGCTCCAATCAGCTAAGTGGCCAAATCTCTGTGTTTAAGCGAAGGGTCACAAACCTTGTTCCACGCGTCTAGAGGTTGACTGTTGACCTTTTTAACCCCATAATTGGCCAGCATGTGTAGCGGTCCTGTGACCCGCTGTACTAGAACTGGCTGCGTCGTGTCGGGACAGAGAGAGGTTTAGTGTTGGCGAGCAGCAGCAGATGCCCGGGTCAGGTGTGTTTGTGTTAGTCAGCCACTCCGACGGCTGACTTCAGCTGAACATAGGGTGTTTAGTGCAAAACAAAAACAAACCAGATGTCCTGTAACAGAGACTTTGCTGTGTGTTTATGGATCTTATTAAGATTAGATGTAGAAAATAAGGCCTGTTCAGTATGTTGTGCTGTCTAATTTTTTAATAACACTTATTTTCTGTAGTTTACACACATTACACACAAACACACATAATATAATTATCAGTGTCTTCCAGTAGGTTGTGCTGTGGCTTTACTGCATCTCAAGGCTCATACCTTAGTATTTACATAAACACACACACACATATACTGCTTATTTATATATACACTAAGTGTAAGAACTTCAAACCAACCCTACATCTGAAAGAAAGCTTTTATATTTATTTATTACTATGAAAAACAACATTTTTTTCTTAATGAATCTTTATCACCCTTTGTCAGGTTTCAGATGTATAGATAAGTACACCCACACACACATTTACCAAACTAGTTACAATAGTATGAAAAGCAAAAATTGTAATGCTTTTAGTTTTCATTTGAATTTAAGTAATAAAAGTTTGTAAAATAAAAGTTTAAAATATTGTAAAAGTTTAAAACATGTTTTCTGTGAGGGCTAGGTTTAGGGTTAGGGGACAGACAATATCGTTTGGTCAGTATAAAATCTATAGAAGTCTATGGAAAGTCCCCACAATTCACAAAAACAAACGTGTGTGTGTGTGTGTGTGTGTGTGTGTATATATATATATATATATATATATAAATGCATGTTTATATAAAAATGAATTAATCAAAATATAAATAAATATATTTATAAATTTCTATATAAATATAAAATATAAAATAAGCAAATTATATATATATATATAAATGCATGTTTATATAAAAATGAATTCATCAAAATGTAAAGAAATATATTTATACATTTCTATATAAATACAAAATCTAAGTACATAAGTAAATTAAGTTAAGTAAATATAAGTACAAATATATATTTTCAGACAAGTATGTAAAGTCTGTTTATTCAATATATAATTGAATTCATCAAAATGTAAAGTATATATTTATAAAATATATTTATTAATTTTTTATATAAATATAAAAATAAGTATATGTGTGTGTGTGTGTGTATATATATATATATATATATATAGATCAGAAAAGCATATTTATATATAAATTAATTAATCAAAATATAAAGCAATGTATTTATATATATATATAATGTATAAAACAAATTCTCTCTCTCTCTCTCTCTCTCTCTCTCTCTATATATATATATATAATCAGAAAAGCATGTTTATATACATAAATGAATTAATCTAAATGTAAAGAAATGCATTTCTAAATAAATTATACATTTATATATACATATAAAATATATACAATTATATATAATCGGAAAAGCATGTTTCTACATAAATATATTAATCACAAAAAGTGTATTTATAATTTTATATATAAATATAAATAATAAATATGTATCTTCTTTTTGTAGTTTAACAACATTCCCACTAAAAGGGAGGTTTAGTCAGGTTTAGGCAATGCCTGGGGAAAATATGTTTTTATAGTACAGCTAAACACACACACACACACAGTTACTTCAGTAATGTTTATGCCAGAGAGATTCAACTTTCCTCCCACCTCAGAGAAAGTGGAAATGTCACTGTCACTGTGTTTTCCAGGGCTGACAGTGAGTGTTTGGGCAGTGAACTCTGTGTGTGTGTGTGTGTGTGTGTGTGTCGTCCTCCCTCCCCCTCTCGCTCCACGTCTCTGGCACACGGAATTCATTACTCCTCTATTTGCAAGTTATTCCGCTCGGATGGGAATTGCCGTAGTAGCCCGTCCCCTCGGACAAAGAAATTGCGTGAAATTGCACAATAACTCAGGGATTGGAAACATGTTTTTTTCTGTTTTATTGAGTGGATTTTGTTGTGTCAGGAATTGCCCTCTTTCTCTCTCTCTCTGTAACTGTAATCAGAAACAGTTTCCTGTTGTAGGAACAATGCACATATAAAAGCAATAAGCCACGAGAGGCTTTAATGCATTACGTTAAATACACCCGTGTGCAATACTGTAATTGTATAATGTGACATATATAATATGATCTGGGTTGCAAGGAAACCGATTTGCTCAAATGAATCAGTATTTGAACTGGCGTATAAAATGGAATCATATGAATGAACCAATTTGTTCAAATCTTCAAACTGCTTAAATTTAAATTGCTTGGTCTTACATATGAATTTGTTCATATGAATCAGTGTTCTGAACTGTTTGATTAAATGGAATTGTTCAAATGATTCAATTTGCTTTTGAATTGAACTGATTGATTTAGGTAAATCATCCAAAAAAAATCGTATTTGCTCAATTAAATTAGTGTTTTGAACTGATTTAGTAAATGTAACCTGTTTGAAGAGTCGATATGGTTCGCTAAATTGAACATCTAAAAAAAACAGATTTATATTTTGAGATCTTTTAACATTTCAAACAAAGCTATTTGCTCATATGAATCAGTGTTCTGAACTGTTTGATTAAATGCAATTGTTCAAATGATTCAAATTCCCCATATGAATCAACTGATTGATTTAGGTAAATCATCCAAAACAATCTTATTTGCTCAATTAAATTGTTTTGAACTGATTTAGTAAATTTAACCATCTGTACAAACCTATACGCTGAAATTAAGTAATATTTATTTCAGATCAAATGAATCACGTTTTGAACTGTTCGATTCACTTAAATTTTACGAACATAGTTATTTGCTCATATGAATCAATACTTTAAAACTGTTCTCTAAAATTAACATTTAAAAAGACAGTTTGGTCAAATGATTCACTATTCTGAACTGGTTATTTAAACGAAATTGTCCGAATGAAGCAATTTGCTAATATGAATCACTGAACCATCTTTGCTCAGTTAAATAAGTATTTTAAACCGAGTATCTAAAAGAAAAGATTTACTCATATGAATCTCTTATTTGATTCCAAACAAACCAGTGTGTTCAAATGAATCATTTTTCCTGTTGTAGGAAACAATGCACATATTAAAGCAATAAGTATTTTGAACTGATTCAGTTAATTGAACCATTCAAACAAACCTATATACGTAAAATGAATCAGTATTTTGAAATGGCTTATGAAACAGAATCATCCGAATGAACCAAATTGCTCAACTGAATCACTTTTTGAACTGTTTGATTTATTTACATTTTACAGACATAGTAATTCGCTCATATGAATCAATATTTTTAAGTAGTTCTCTAAAATGAACATCTAAAAAGACTCAAATGATTCACTATTCTGAATTGGTTATTTAAATTGAATTGACCGAATGAATCAGTTTGCTCATATGAATCACTGTTTTCAGCTGATGTATCTAAAACAAACGATTTACTCGACTGGATCACTTATTTGATTCCAAACAAACCAGTTTGTTCAAATGAATCATTTTGCCCAGTACTATTGTTTTGGTCCTATTTTGAACTGATTCAATTAATTGAACCATTCAAACAAACCTATTTACGTAAAATGAAATTGAAATGGCTTATGAAACGGAATCATCCGAATGAACCAAATTGCTCAAATGAATCACGGTTTTGAACCGCTTGATTCATTTACATTTTCCAAACATAGTAGTTTGAAGCAATTTGCTCAAATGAATCGTGTTTTTGAACCGCTTGACTCATTTAAATTTTCCAAACAAGTACTTTGCTCATATGAATCAGTGTTTTGATGTGTTTAATTAAACTGAATTATACAGACAAAGCAATTTGCTCATATGAGTCAATATTTTGAAACAGTTCTCTAAAATGAAAATGTAAAATGACAATTTATTCAAATGATTGACTATTTTGAACTGGTTCTTCAAACTGAATTGTCCAAACGAAGCAGTTTGCCCATGTTGATTTATAAACTGAACATCTAAAAGAAACAATTGACCAAAATGGATCACTTATATGAGCTCTTTGAAATCAAACAAACCTGTTTGTTCAAATGAATCATTATTTGTTCCTGTTTTAGCAAACAATGCACTTATTAAAGCAATAAGCCATGAGAAGGCTTTGATGCATGAAGTTAAATACACCAGTGTGCAACACTCTAATTGTATAATGTGACATAAATATCCTATATAATATGATCTCAGTTAGAAGAAGAAAACCCAGGTTTTTTTTTTTTAATACACTGTGGAAAATGTAGAATTCTTTCCAAGTTCTAAAAGGCTGGAATGTGGCGGAATTCCTAATTTTTAAATTGATTGTTTTGTCTTTAAGAAAGCACACTAAAGACTTCCAGAATGTTCCCCTGTGTTGAACTCTTCCCGCTGGAGGCCCGGAGCGTTTGATAGCGTTTCCAAAGCCTCACAGGTGCTGGAGTGGCAGCGGATCGCTGGATCAAGGTTTGTTGTTTTTGGAGCGTCACAGAGGAGCGTGGCCGGGCTCCTCGCAGCTGTCAGTTTCAGGAAACGCTCCTTCAGGGCTGGAAGAGAGGTAGAGAGCGCTTGAGCCGCTGGACGATGCTGTTTTCCTGTATAACTAAGCTTAAGGCAGGTCACTGATCTAAACAATCTGTCCGTCTCTTGTTGTTTATTTGTGTCTGTTCCCCTCTCTCCTCTTATCGTCATTTACTCTGTATGTCATTCACAGTGTTGGAAAAGCTACTTAGAATTTACACTATAATCAAGCTACATATTTGAGAACGAAGTTAGCAAAACTTTATTTCAGAATAATTTGATCAGGTGAATTAATATTTTGAATCGGTTCACTAAAAGAATCACTTTGCTTAAATTAAATTTAACATTTTTTTCCAAGTGACTCAAAATGTATTTTTAAAAATGTAAAAAATTATTTATATCATTTTAAAAAATAATTTAAAATGTCCAAATATAGCAGTTTGCTCATGTGAATCAGTGTTTTGATCCATTTGATCTGTTTGTTTGAACAATTTGCTCAAATGATTCACAAATGATTCAGTATTCTGAACTGGATGATTAAACTGAATTTGCTCAAATGAATCACTGTTTTCAGCTGGTTGATTTAAATTAACTGTCTGAAGCATCTTGTTTTCTCAACTGATTCAGTTGATTCAGTCCAAACCAGCCTATATACTTAACATGAATCAGTATTTTGAAATGGCTTATGCAATGGAATCATCTGAATGAGTCAAACTGGTCACATGAATCAGTGTTTTGATCTGCTTGATTAAATTAAACCGTCCTTACGAAGCAACTGGCTTATATGAATCAATATTTTAAGCCAATTCTCCAATGTGAACGTCTCAAAGAACAATTTGCTCAAATGATTCAAAAATTATTCAGAATTCTGAACTGGATAATTAAACTGAATCTTCAGAACGAAGTGATTTGCTCAAATGAATCGCTGTTTTTAGCTGGTTGCTTGTTTGCTCAACTGAATAAGTAGTTTGAACAGATTTATTAAACTGAATCATCCAAACCAAACTATTTGCTTAAATGAATCATCTGGTTGATTTAAATTAACTGTCTGAAGCATCTTATTTTCTTAACTGATTCAGTTAATTGAACAGTCCAAACCAACCTATATACTTAAATTGAATCCGAATGAACCAAATTGCTCAAATGAATCACATTTTTAAACCTTTTGATTCATTTAAATTTTCCGAACATAGTAATTTGCTCTTTTTTTTTTTCTTTTTTTTTTTACATCTGTTTGATTAAATTCAGAAACAAAGCATTTTGCTCATATGAATCAATATTTTGAACCAAATCTCCAAAGTGAACATCTAAAAGAACAGTTTACTCAAATGAGTCACTATTCTGAACTGGTTCTTTAAACTGAATCGTCTGAACAAAGCAATTTGCTCATATGAATCGCTGCTTTCAACTGGTGGATTTAAATTAACCGTTTGAAGAATCTTTTTTGCTCAAATAAATCAGTATTTTGAATCATCTGAGTTTTGTTTGAATGACTTATAGTTAAGTTGACCAATTTGCATATGAATCAGTGTTTTGAACCGTTTTATTTAAATGAACCATACAAATGCTCAACTGAATTAGTATTTCGACTTATTTTGAACCAGATCACTAAATTAAACATCTAAAAGAATCAGTTTAGTCAAATGGGTCACTATTTTGAACAATTTGATGCAAACAGACTGTTTGAACAAAGCAATTTGCTCACCTGAATCAGTGTTTTGAGCTCTTTGGTTTAAATGAAGCATGTGAACAGTCTTACTTGCTCAATTAGATCACTGTTTTGAACTGGTTTCTGAAAATAAATCAACCAAACAAACCTGTTTGTTCAAGTGAATCATTTGTCCCAGGACTATTATTTAGTTACAGCTTAGACAGTTGAGCTGTTCCTCCTGCATGGCTGTCAACACCATCTTATCAGCCCACTTTAACCATTCCTTCTCCTCCTCGCCTTCATTTTTTTCCAGATGTCACTCTTTAAACCCATCTGTCATTCTCTCCATATATTCCTCGGTGTTTATGGACTGAAATCTGACAGGAGTGAAAACGCAGATGTGAACGCGGTGTGTGACCAAACTCCGACTGCTCCTTGGCCCGCAAAACACTCATTTAGCAGAGATTTGCTCAAACAGAGCATTGGATGGGAATCTCAGCCATCCTGACCAGACAAAACGATCATTTAGAAGATTCACCTAGAGCCTTGAGCTCTGTTTGCATAGCTGCTGTCTCTTTATGTCTGTGTGTGTGTGTGTTTGTGTGTGTGTGTATGGATGTCTTGGGCATTAAAATGAGTAGTTTGTGAAGGCCTGGCCTGGGTAATTGGCACCGTGTGTTGGATGAAGGTCGTATGAAGACCGCCTTAGAATCCCAAGTAGGGCCGAGAATCGTAAGGAATTGAGCGATTCTGCTTCCGATTTGGTTCTTCATCTTGAGAAAAAGAGTTTTCATTTTTTAGGTAAACTGTCTCTTTAAACTCATCAGCTTTTGAATATTAATAATGTGATGTAAAATTCCTCCAGTAGTTTGAATTTATTTATCTTCTCAGCTTCTAAGAAGCTACCTTTTGTTCAGCTTGTCTTAAAGATGTTATTTGGTTAGTTGCCTATTTTTTTTTACCTTTTGCCTGTTATTTGTTTACTTATTTATTTATTTATACTTGTGCATTATTTTATTTTATTTTATTTTGTTTTTGAGTGGTTCTTGATTCCCAGTCCATCAATTTACAGAAATGCTCATATTTCCCAGATTGCACATTTAGTATTTTTATTTTATTTTATTTTATTTTATTTTATTTTATTTTATTTTATTTATTTTTGAATGGTTCTTGATTCCCAGTCCATCAATTTACAGAAATGCTCATATTTCCCAGATTGCACATTCATTTTTTTAATTTTATTTTATTTCATTTTTTTATTTTATTTTATTTTTTCTTTTTGACTGGTTTTTGATTCCCAGTCCGACAGTTTACAGAAATAATCATGTTTCCCAGATTGCACATTCAGTGTTTTATTTTATTTTATTTTATTTTATTTTATTTTATTTTATTTTATTTTTTGTCTGGTTCTTGATTCCCAGTCTGTCAATTTACAGAAATGCTCATATTTCCGAAATTGCACATTCAGTATTTTATTTTATTTTATTTTATTTTATTTTATTTTATTTTATTTTATTTTATTTTGTTTTATTTTATTTTATTTTATTTTATTTTATTTTATTTTATTTTATTTTATTTTATTTTATTTTATGTATTTGTTTTTACTTGTTCTTGATTCCCAATCCTAAAACTTACAGAAATTTAGAAATATTAATACATTTTATTTTATTTTATTTTTTATTCAATGGGTAGTTGGCAACACATCCATAATTTGTTTTTTTTATTATTCAGTGTTACCATTTTAGGTTAAAATATTTTTTAATTTATTTCATTTTTCAGAAATGTTTGGACATCACATTAAATTGTATTATAGAATTATTTCCCAATATATTAGTCATCAGTTATAGTCCATATCTGTAGTTCATAATTGTCCTCATACTGCAGCTTAAAAGAGTTATCAATGTGACATAAAACTACTTGTCATTTAGGTTAAAGAATGCAGTTGTCGCTCCATTTAATAATGATTTGTGTGCACACGACCGTATTTAGCTATCCAAACACCCGTATCGCACTCAGAAACACACCAGGCCACTCAACCTCGCCTGGCCACAAACAGCCCAGCGGCCTCATTTAGAATTAATGGCACGTTCCTAATCAGCAGAGTCTGCGAGGGCCGCTGAGCTGTTCCACATGTGCGAGGAGCAGCGTCAGATCGAATTAGAGGCGGACAAAGCCTCTTTCTGCACACAGGTGTACGGTGAGTGAAGTGTTAAAGAGATCTCTTATTCGGGACGCCCCCCTCTCTGAGCGGCCGCTTGAGTGAGAGTCTTTGTGCTGATGTAGCGTTTGCGACGTCTGGCACTTGTTCTGTTTGTTTACGTCTGGATCGTAATTGAAAAGGCCGTTTAGGCTGGTCAATCGATTCGCAGACAGAAAACGCCACACAGTGTTTGTGCTTTGCAGATTTGTCATAAATATGGATTTCCAATGGAAAAGAAGGGACACTCACTCTTTTATATAAGGAATTGTTTCTCACACTCATTCAGACCTTTATTCAGAAAACATTTGACTGTAATAGTATAATGTGTATGCATTTTTTTAGGCCATTGCTAGGTGGTTGCTAAGGGGTTTCTGTGTTCTGGTGGTTTTAGGGCATTACTTAGTGGTTTCTAGGGTGCCCTGTGTGGATGTTGGTGTTGTTAGGTGGTTTCTATGGTGTTCTGTTTGGTTGTAGGTGGTTACCGGGGTGTTCTGGGGTTATATGGCATTACTAGGTGGTTTCTAGGGTGTGCTAGGTGGTTGTAGGTGTTGCTAGGCGGTTTGTAGTGTGTTCTGGGTAGATGTAGTGGTTACTAGGTGGTTTCTAGGGTGCCCTTGGTGGTTTCTGTGGTGTTCTGGGTGGTTGTAGATGTTACTAGGTGGTTTCTACTGTGTTCCAGGTGGTTGTAGGTGTTACTGTGTAATTTCTATGGTGTTCTGGGTGGTTGTAGGTGTTGTTAGATGGTTTCTGTGGTGTTCTGTTTGGTCGTAGGTGGTAGGTGTTGCTAGGTGGTTTCTAGTGTGTTCTGGGTAGATGTAGTGGTTACTAGGTGGTTTCTAGGATTCCTTGGGTCGTTGTAGGTGTTGCCAGGGTGGTTTCTGTGGTGTTCTGGGTGGTTGTAGGCGATTTCTAGGGTGTCCTAGGTGGTTGTAGATGTTGCTAGGCAGTTTATAGTGTGTTCTGGGTAGATGTAATGGTTACTAGGTGGTTTCTAGGGTGCCCTTGGTCATTGTAGGTGTTGCCAGGGTGGTTTCTGTGGTGTTCTGGGTGGTTGTAGGCGATTTCTAGGGTGTCCTAGGTGGTTGTAGATGTTGCTAGGCAGTTTATAGTGTGTTCTGGGTAGATGTAATGGTTACTAGGTGGTTTCTAGGGTGCCCTTGGTCATTGTAGGTGTTGCCAGGGTGGTTTCTGTGGTGTTCTGGGTGGTTGTAGGCGATTTCTAGGGTGTCCTAGGTGGTTGTAGATGTTGCTAGGCAGTTTATAGTGTGTTCTGGGTAGATGAGGTAGTTACTAGGTGGTTTCTAGGGTGCCCTGGGTAGTTGTAGGTGTTGCCAGGGTGGTTTATGTGGTGTTCTATTTGGTTGTAGGTGGTTTCTAGGATGTCCTAGGTGGTTGTAGATGTTGCTACGTGCTTTTTAGGGTGTCCTAGGTGGTTGTAGGTGTTTCTAGGCGGTTTTTAGTGTGTTCTGGTGGATGTAGTGGTTACTAGGTGGTTTCTAGGGTGACCTGGGTGGTTGTAGGTGTTGCTAGGTGATTTCTACTGTGTTCTGGGTGGTTCTAGATGTTACTAGGTGGTTTCTACAGTGTTCTGGGAGGTTGTAGGTGTTTTCTATGGTATCTGGGTGTTTGTAGGTGTTACTATGTTGTTTCTAGTGTGTTCTGGGAGGTTGTAGTTGTTACTAGATGGTTTCTAGGGCGTCTGGTTGTATGTGTCACTAGGTGGTTTCTATGGTGTTTAAGGTAGTTGTAGGTGTTGCTATGGTGTTCGTATTGCTAGGTAGTTTCTAAAATGTCCTGGATGGTTGTAGGTGTTTCTAGGGTATTCTGATTGTTTGTAGCTGTCACTAGATGGTTTCTAAAGTGTTCTAGGTGGTTGTAGATGTTACTGTTTGGTTTCTGAGGTTTTCTGGGTGGTTGTAGGTGTTACTGTGTAATTTCTATGGTGTTCTGGGTGGTTGTAGATGTTACTAGGTGTTTTCTAGGATATCCTGGGTGATTGTGATTGCATTACTGTGTTGTTTCTAGTGTGTTTTGCGTGGTGTGGTTTCTATGCTGTTCTGAGTGGTTTTAGGTCTTGCCAGGTGGTTTATAGGGTGTCCTGGGTTGTTGTAGTTGTTGCCAGGGTGGTTTGTGTGGTGTTCAGGGTGGCTGCAGGGTTTTCTAGAGTGTTTTGGGTGGATGCAGTTTCTACAGTGTTCTGTGTGTAGTAGTTATTACTAGGTGATTTCTAGGGCATATTGGATGGTTGTAGGTGTTACTAGGTAGTTTCTAGTGTTTTCTGGGTGGATGTAGTAGTTGCTAGGTGGTTTCTAGGGTGCCTGGGTCATTGTCGGTGTTGCCAGGGTGGTTTTTGTGGTGTTCACGGTAGTTGTAGATGTTACTAGGTGGTTTCTACAATGTTGTAGGTGGTTGTAAGTGTTACTATGTAATTTCTATGGTGATCTGGGTGGTTGTAGATGTTACTAGGTGTTTTCTAGGATATTCTGTGTGGTTGTAGGCGTTACTAGGTGGTTTCTAGGGTGCCCTGGGTCGTTGTAGGTGTTGCCAATGTAGTTTGTGTGGTGTTCTAGGTGGTTGTAAGCTACTTACTATGTAGTTTCTGTGTTGTTCTGTGTGGAGTAGTTCTTACTAAGTTGTTCCTATGGTGTTCTGGGTGGTTGTAGATGTTACTAAGTGGTTTCTGGGGTGTTTTGAGTGGTTGTATGTATTACTAGGTGGTTTCTATGTTGTTCTGTGTGGAGTAGTTCTTACTAGGTAATTTCTAAGGTGTTTTGGGTGGTTGTAGGTGTTTCTAAGTAGTTTCCGGGGTGTTCTGGGTGATTTTCAGAGTGTTTTAGATGATTGTGTGTGTTACTATGTCGTTTATTTGATGTTCTGGGTGATTGTAGGTATTGCTAGGAGGTTTTATGCTGTGCTAGGTGGTTTCTGTGTTGTAGGTGTTACTGTGTAGTTTCTAGGGCATTCTGGTTGGTTTAGGTGTTACTATGTGGGTTCTAGGATATCCTGCTTGGTTGTGGGTGTTGCTAAGTTGATGTTGTAGGTGTTACTAGATGGCTATTATGGGGTTTAGGTCATTGCTAGGGTGTTCTTATTGCTTTCTAGCTGGTTTCTTACTATCTGGCAAGAAAAGATTCCTTCACCCTCGTGTTGCTGTGATCTTCTGGACTGTAGATGTGGCTCGGGTTGTTTCAGATGTGTTTGGGATTGTTTCACCTGTTTTACTGTTCACCAGGATAAAATAGTTAGTCTGATCACTCAGTAAAGTAGCCACACACTCTTCTCAATAACACACCTGAATCAAGGAATAATTCTGGGATGAGTTATGTGTTTAAATCCCGATCCCTGAGCAGCAGTACTAGTATTAGTGATGTTTTAGCGAGTACCACTAACTACACCAGTAACCCCCACCTCCGTTCCCCGGCTGCTTAGCGACCCTGATTTTATCATGGTGGGGGCCCTAATTGTTTGGTTTCACAGCCTTTAGTCTGCGTGGAACTAATTCTGTCTGGGCATGCAGCTTAATTCTCCACACCGACCTAAAGCTGCTTCTCAAACCCTCCACCCCCAACAGCACAGAAACTCCTGATCCTGCTGGACTGTGTGTGGGACACTGAGGGGCCTGTGCAGTGACTAATTTCTCTAGAATCCATACACCATTGTTCTGAGTTTTAGCCGTTCTGGCGTTGTGAGCAGCGCTGGAAATCGGGCCACGCGTCAGCAAATCAGCAGAAATCAGCTTACCACGTCATGAAATGTCCTAAATGTTGTTAGACAGGTAACCCTCACAAAAAAAAAAAAAAAAAAAAAAAAAAAGACAAGAGTGCTACTGTACAATTTTTTTATTACTATTTATTTATTTATTTTTTGGTAACAATTTGTAGTTTGTAATAGTGTTATTTTAGTATTATTTCAATTATTTCATGGTCTTTATTAATATTTTTAATTAGCTTCTATTTTGATATTTTCTTTTTTTAATAATATTATGTGCTTTTGTCTTATTTTATTTTTTTAATATGTAACAAAAATGTTTAATATAATTGTTACAAATATTTGTTATCAGTTAATATTGCATATGATATTAATATAAAAATATTATTATAAATAAATGTTTATATTATTTGTTTATCATAAATATATTTTAATGTAAATATTTATATGTATTTAAATAAATAATAAATATTAATCAAAATGTTTGTTATGTATTTTATTATTATTTATATTTTAGTGCACATTAAAAAAATTTGGTTATTTTGCAAGCTCTAGTTTTTATCATTATTTTCATGGGTGACTATATCTTTTCATTTCTAGTCTTGAAGTGACCAAATTAATAGGAAATATTAAGATTTAAAAATATTAATTATTAATTAATTATTAATATTAAATATTAAATAAATTATTACTAATATTAAATAAATATTAATAATCGTTTATGCATATTCTTGTCATTTTATTTCATTTTTAATTATAATTTAGGGCAATAGTAATTTATAGTTTTTTTTTATACATCTTTTGCCAGCCCCAAATGATTTTTTTTTCTTTTTTGGCCTCTATTTTTACTCTATTATATACACTGACTAAAATTTTAAAAGCAACACTTTTGTTTTTGCCCCCATTTTTCATGAGCTGAATCCGAAAACCAGTCAGTATCTGGTGTGACCACCATTTGCCTTACGCAGTGCAACACATCTCCTTCGCATAGAGTTGATCAGGTTGTTGATTGTGGCCTGTGGAATGTTGGTCCACTCTTCTTCAATGGCTGTGCGAAGTTGCTGGATATTGGCAAGAACTGGAACACGCTGTCGTATACACCGATCCAGAGCATCCCACACACGCTCAATGGGTGACATGTCCAGTGAGTATGCTGGCCATGCAGGAACTGGGATGTTTTCAGCTTCCAGGAATTGTGTACAGATCCTTGCAACATGGGGCCATGCATTATCATGCTGCAACATGAGGTGATGGTCGTGGATGAATGGCAAACAGTGGGCCTCAGGATCTTCAAAATGCCATCAGTAAAATGCACCTGTGTTCGTTTTGTCCATACCATAACCCCACCGCCACCATGGGACACTTGATCCACAACTTAGACATCAGCAAACCGCTCACCCACACAACGCCATACACGCTGTCTGCCACCTGCCCTGTACAGTGAAATCCGGGATTCATTCATGAAGAGAACACCTCTCCAAAGTGCCAGATGCCATCAAATGTGAGCATTTGCCCAGTCTTTTCGGTTACGATGACGGACTGCAGTCACGTCAACACCCTGATGAGGACGATGAGCATGCAGATGAGCTTCCCTGAGATGGTTTCTGACAGTTTGTGCAGAAATTCTTTGGTTATGCAAACCGTTTGTTGCAGCAGCTGTCTGGGTGGCTGGTCTCAGATGATCTTGGAGGTGAAGATGCTGGATGTGGAGATCCTGGGCTGGTGTGGTTACACGTGGTCTGCGGTTGTGAGGTTGGATGTACTGCCAAATTCTCTGAAGCGCCTTTGGAGACGGCTTATGGTAGAGAAATGAACAATTCACGGGCAACAGCTCTGGTGGACATTCCTGCAGTCAGCATGTCAATTGCACGCTCCCTCAAAACTTGCGACATCTGTGGCATTGTGCTGTGTGATAAAACTGCACATTTTAGAGTGGCCTTTTATTGTGGCCAGCCTAAGGCACACCTGTGCAATAATCATGCTGTCTAATTAGCATCTGAGAGGTGGATGGATTATTGAACAATAACTTTTGTAAATATTGCTCACAGATTTGTGAATTTGTGAACAATATTTGAGAGAAATAGGTCTTTTGTGTACATAGAAAAAGTCTTAGATCTTTGAGTTCAGCTCATGAAAAATGGGGGCAAAAACAAAAGTGTTGCATTTATAATTTTGGTCAGTGTATGTTTATTTATGTAAGATGTAAGATAAATGCAAATAATTACTTAATAAGGTTTTAAATTTTATTTCGATATTTTCAGTTTTATTGCAATTTTAAGTTTTTATAATTTTGTGTGCTTATAATTTTTTTAACAAAAAAATATTAATAAAACATTTTGTAATTTGATTTTATTTTTAATAATAATTTAGGACAATAATAATTTACTTTTTTATTCTTTTGCAAATTCCACTTTTTTATCGCCTCCACTGTTTTTTCTATAATATCTATATATATATATATATATATATATATACACATACATACATACATACATATATATATGTATACATACATATATATGTATGTGTATGTATATATATATATATATATATAAAAGCAACACTTTTGTTGCTTTTATGTTTAATAAGTATAAAATATTATATATCAATAAAAAATGCACCTGTGTTCGTTGTCCATAACATACGCCTGCCCATACCATAACCCCATTGCCACCATGGGGCACTTGATCCACAACGCAGACATCAGCAAACCGCTCACCCACACGATGCCATACATGCTGTCTGCCATCTCCCCTGTACAGTGAAAATTGGGCAAAAACAAAAGTGTTGCGTTTATAATTTTGGTCAGTGTATGTTTATTTATGTAAGATGTAAGATAAATGCAAATAATTACTTAATAAGGTTTTAATTTTTTATTTCAGTATTTTCAGTTTTATTGCAATTTTAAGTTTTTATAATTTTGTGTGCTTGTAATTTTTAGTTTTTTAACAAAAAATATATAAATTATATATGTACATAATTTAAATAAAAATAAATATTAATAAAAACATTTTGCAAATCCCACTTTTTTATCGCCTTTTTTATATATATGTACTATTAATGTTAAATAAGTATAAAATATTAATTAGAAATAATTAACACATTTATTATTAAAATGTATTTTTTTTAGAGTTTCAGTTTTATGTATTTGTATATTTTGTATGCATATATATATATATATATATATATATATATATATATATATATATAGATATATAGATATAGATATAGATATATATAGATATATATATATCAGTTTACTTTTTTTTTTTTTTTTACTTCTTTTATTCCAGCTAAAAACTTGTGCGCTAACAGTGGTTACTAACAGGTTAACAGTGGCAGCTCAAGCTGAAATCTGTTATGAATTTTGTTTGAAAAACAAGCGCTTGAGTTTCTCCAGCCACTGCAGCATTACAGTCTTGGCCTGTATGCGTTTACCGGCTTGTCTTGATTAGCATCGTGAAAATAAGACATGGAAAACACCTGATCCTGCCGTCCCTTGTCGTCATATAGCGTGCGGTCGCACCGATAGCTGTGATTGAATCATACTACGGTACCAGTGGCGTAACAGTCGGGCTGGTGTTTACGGAGCGTTTCTGATTCACAGGAGCATTGTGTTGATGTGGCCAGTCAAATTGACTTTGACGTTGGAGAGCATCCATGCTTCCTTCCTCAGTCCACCCTGTTTTATTTCTACCAATAACAAAATCACTTGTTCAGAATTATTCCCAGTGTTATTCTGACA